>NC_084551.2:37270000-37297500 GCF_033978685.3 Nerophis lumbriciformis | reverse complement strand
AAAACCTGATCACACAGACATGACAGAGCCCCTCCCTTAAGGACAGATACCAGATGTCCATTAAAAAAACAAAGATCAATAGTCATGGGAGGGCGGGAGGGTGTCATGGCGGTGGGTCGCCAGCCCAAGTGGCCCCGAATCCACCGAGGCAAAGTCAAGTGGCAGCGGCAAGTGGAACGCCGCTGCAGCAGGCGAGGCGGGCGCCCAGGGATCGGCCACATTCGTGGCCGACTGGGAGGTGGGCGCACTTGGCGTGGCGGACGACCAGGTAGCGGCCATATCCGTGGCCGACGAGGAGACAGGCGCGTCGTCAACTTGGCAGGCGTGGCAGCTCGGCGTGGCAAGTCAGGCGGCGAAGCTCGGCGTGGGTCTTGGTCTTGGTCTAGGCGTGGGTCTTGGTCTTGGTCTAGGTCTTGGCATGGCGGGTCTTGGTCTTGGCATGGCGGGTCTTGGTCTTGGCATGGCGGGTCTTGGTCTTGGTCTTGGCATGGCGGGTCTTGGTCTTGGTCTTGGTCTTGGCATGGCGGGTCTTGGTCTTGGTCTTGGCATGGCGGGTCTTGGTCTTGGTCTTGGCATGGCGGGTCTTGGCATGGCGGGTCTTGGTCTTGGCATGGCGGGTCTTGGTCTCGGCATGGCGGGTCTTGGCGTCGTGGAGCTGCGACTGGCGGCACTTGGCGTCGTGGAGCTGCGACTGGCGGCACTTGGCGTTGTGGAGCTGCGACTGGCGGCACTTGGCGTCGTGGAGCTGCGACTGGCGGCACTTGGCGTCGTGGAGCTGCGACTGGCGGCACTTGGTGTCGTTGAGCTGCGACTGGCGGCACTTGGCATCGTTGAGCTGCGACTGGCGGCACTTGGCGTCGTTAAGCTGCGACTGGCGGCACTTGGCGTCGTTGAGCTGCGACTGGCGGCACTTGGCGTCGTTGAGCTGCGACTGGCGGGACTTGGCGTGGAGGGTCTTGGTCTTGGACTTGGCGTGGAGGGTCTTGGTCTTGGCGTGGAGGGTCTCGGTCTTGGCGTGGAGGGTCTTGGTCTTGGCTTGGCAGTGCTTGGTCTTGGCTTGGCAGTGCTTGGCGGCGTGGAGCTGGTACCAGAGCTTGGCATGATGCGGCTAGGCGTGGTGCGGGTACTGGAGTCTGCCGTGGAACTTGGCGTGGTGGAGCTGGTGCTAGCCTTGGTGCGGCAACAGGTGCAGCGACAGGTGCTAGCCGTGGTGCTAGCCGTGGAGCTGCGACTGGTGCTAGCCGTGGAGCTAGCCTTGGAGCAGGTGGAGGTGGCCTAGCTGGGGGTTGCGGCTTGGCAGGTTGGAAGACTGGTGAGGGCGGTCGTGCTGGAGGCTGTGGCTTGACGGGTCGGAAGACTGGTGAGGGCGGTCGTGCTGGAGGCTGTGGCTTGACAGGTCGGAAGACTGGTGGTGGCGGCCGTGCTGGAGGCTGTGGCTTGGCATGGTGATGCCGAGCCACCCCACCAACACAGCTCCCGACCCCAGCCCCCCCCCTCAAGGGGCGGATACCAGACGCGCTCCCTGCGGTCTGGAACTCTCTGTAGGGGTGGGCGGAGGACGGCAGAAACTTCCCCATTAAATTGTCCAAATTGTCTTTCTTGTACCTGGGATTGAGTGGGTGAAAAAAAATTGTTTTGTGTCTTGGGTGTGGCTTGAGTCCTGGGGAGCGGGGAATCAAAAGAAAAATAATTCAGAAAAAAAAAAATCATGGTTTTTGACGTCATTAGGGCGAAGCCGGGCTGGCTGCTGCTTTCTTCCGCCCGGAGGGGGAGGGGCATGTGGGAGCGGCGTGTCCTGCAGGCTCGCGGAAGTTCTACCCGCCGTCCTTCGTCGGGAGCGGCGCTTCCGGCACTGCTGCGCTGCGTCCTCCCATTCCTGGGACCAAATGGAGTTTCTGTACTCCACGGAGGAGTAGCGCCGAGTTTCCTCCTCCATCGCGCACAGGACCGCCCAAGAAGCCTCGTCGAAAATGTCCAACTCGGCCAACTTAGGTGCGGAAAAGCGGGTCTGCTGACGACCTACTGTCAGGACTTGATCTTGGGAGTTTGCTTTTCCGGGATGCAACGGAAAGTTGGCACGGGCGAGACGGGAATGAAGGTAAATTTTTTTATTGAAACACTAGAACTACAAAAAAGGATCAAACCAAAGCGCGCACAGTGGCGGAGAATAAACTATGAAACCAAAAGACTATAGCAAAAAAAGTACAAATGAAAAGCACGCACAGTGGCGGAAACTATGAACAATTAAACAAAACATTAACTGTGGCTTGATAAACAAAAACTTACTTGGCATGGAACCGGCATGAAAAAAAGAGCAGCAAGGTTGTGGAGAGTGTGCAGAAGCATATATGGGGTGTGAGGTCGTCAGGCCGAAACAACAGAAAATGAACTTAAATACTTATGGACATGATTAACAACAGGTGCGTGACTCAAAACAGGTGCGTGACATGACAGGTGAAACTAATGGGTAACTATGGTGACAAAACAAAACTGCACAAAAAGTCCAAAAATAAAACCTGATCACACAGACATGACAACCGCCATAACCACAACACCAGGGGGAGCTCCACTAACCACGTTAAACCCAGATTCCGATATAACAAAGGTCTTAACTCATTCTCTTTCTATGCCACATCAATGTTGAATGCGCTGCCAACAGGTATAAAAGAAAGGCATCTCTATCCTCCTTCAAAACCGCAATAAAAGTACACCTCCAGGCAACTTCAACCCTAAACTAACACCCTCCCCGGATTGTTAATAATCAAATGTAAACAATCAAATGTAGATACTTTCTTATGCCTTCTGTTCTCTCTCTCTCTCTTTCTATGTCCACTACTTGCTGTACATATCCTACCAAATCAGACCTACACTGTTTCAATATCCATTTCTCTGTTCTCAATTGTTGATGACTGATTATAACAACCAAACCTAACCCCCTCCCCCCGAATTGTAAATAATGTAAATAATTCAATGTATATACCCTGATGATTATCTTGTGTGATGACTGTATTATGATGATAGTATACAGGTAAAAGCCAGTAAATTAGAATATTTTGAAAAACTTGATTTATTTCAGTCATTGCATTCAAAAGGTGTAACTTGTACATTATATTTATTCATTGCACACAGACTGATGCATTCAAATGTTTATTTCATTTAATTTTGATGATTTGAAGTGGCAACAAATGAAAATCCAAAATTCCGTGTGTCACAAAATTAGAATATTACTTAAGGCTAATACAAAAAAGGGATTTTTAGAAATGTTGGCCAACTGAAAAGTATGAAAATGAAAAATATGAGCATGTACAATACTCAATACTTGGTTGGAGCTCCTTTTGCCTCAATTACTGCGTTAATGCGGCGCCGCATGGAGTCGATGAGTTTCTGGCACAGCTCAGGTGTTATGAGAGCCCAGGTTGCTCTGATAGTGGCCTTCAACTCTTCTGCGTTTTTGGGTCTGGCATTCTGCATCTTCCTTTTCACAATACCCCACAGATTTTCTATGGGGCTAAGGTCAGGGGAGTTGGCGGGCCAATTTAGAACAGAAATACCATGGTCCGTAAACCAGGCACGGGTAGATTTTGCGCTGTGTGCAGGCGCCAAGTCCTGTTGGAACTTGAAATCTCCATCTCCATAGAGCAGGTCAGCAGCAGGAAGCATGAAGTGCTCTAAAACTTGCTGGTAGACGGCTGCGTTGACCCTGGATCTCAGGAAACAGAGTGGACCGACACCAGCAGATGACATGGCACCCCAAACCATCACTGATGGTGGAAACTTTACACTAGACTTCAGGCAACGTGGATCCTGTGCCTCTCCTGTCTTCCTCCAGACTCTGGGACCTCGATTTCCAAAGGAAATGCAAAATTTGCATGGTTGGGTGATGGTTTGGGGTGCCATGTCATCTGCTGGTGTCGGTCCACTCTGTTTCCTGAGATCCAGGGTCAACGCAGCCGTCTACCAGCAAGTGGTCCGGATGAAGTGCTGGCTGTCCAGAGTCGGGACCCGGGGTGGACCGCTCGCCTGTGTATCGGTTGGGAACATCTCAGGATGGTGTCCTGCTGGCCCCACTATGGACTGGACTCTTACTATTATGTTGGATCCACTATGGACTGGACTCTCACAATATTATGTCAGACCCACTCGACATCCATTCCATTCAGTCTCCCCTAGAGAGGGGGGGTGGGGGGGGGGGTGTTACTCACATATGCGGTCCTCTCCAAGGTTTCTCATAGTCATTCACATCGACGTACCACTGGGGTGAGTTTTTCCTTGCCCTTATGTGGGCTCTGTACCGAGGATGTCGTTGTGGCTTGTGCAGCCCTTTGAGACACTTGTGATTTAGGGCTATATAAATAAACATTGATTGATTGATTGATTGATATGAAGTATATTGCACAACACAGACAACAGAAGCAATGTTAAAATTGTGGTGAAGAGCAAACGGCTCAGTCAGCATTAACTCCGCTGACGAGTCCTACACAGTTGATTGGGAGGTTGCCCACAGCCACACCTGTTAAAGCCAATGTTTTTCACAATTTAAGATCAAACCCAAGAGAATGAATGAAGAAGTATGTTTTTATTATGTCACATTACAACAGAATACAAAACATAAGGCCTTGCATATATCCTCGTCGCTGAGTACTCTTGAATCGTACAAAAGTTGCATAAATACGAATATTTAAGTTCAACAAATCAACAATCTTTTAATAGCAGGAGTGCAACGTTCAGCTATTACGAGCTTTGGCCTTTAGCTGCTTCTTGATGTAGTAGGCCACCAGTCTCTGAGGTCGTTGTTGATAGTCGTGGAGGACATCATGAGAGCTCGTCACCTGATCTTTCTTCAGACGGTCCAGTAATGTAGTGCAAACCACAGCCGCTTTCATGTCAGAAACCCATTAAAGATTACTTCTTTTTTCTTTTTCAAACAGCAATGAAATGTTGCTGAGGTTGTACTTTCTCACCTCGTAGGTTGCCCAGTTTGCACATGGCAGCAAAGACGGTGGACTCCATTTCGATATTGCAGACGCCTGCTTCCTGGGCTTTGGTCAAGTATTCGTGTTTTTCCTTCTCGGTGTACGAGCAGAAAGCTCCATCCAAACGGCCTTGACCTGAGCGACCCCACAAGATGGTCGTTATTGCACATTCCACAATTGACGCGACGGTTAAGACACGGGTACGAGCAGACCTTCGTAGAAGTCCAGAGTGCACATGGTGTCGCCTATGACCGTCTTAAACTGATCCAGCTCCTTGCTGCACTCCAACAGCTCTTCAGCCAGGCAGCGGTCCAGGTCAGAATCGCGGACCACCTTCTTCCCCAAGATCAGCTGCTCGAATTTGGGCAGAAATGTGGCGTCCACAGTCTGTCTGGTGACAACCACAGTACCAGGCTCGAGGCCTTCAAATGCAACATGGTGTTAAAAAAGAAAGAGAGCTTCAACTCAAAGACACTTTTATAAATAGTGCAGTTGGACTGACAAAAATGTCATTCTACAACGCTGAAATGCTGACACTAATAACCAAATACAAGACAAACATACTGTATGTCTTGATAATTTTGCAGATACCTAAGTGCATCTTTTGGTTTTTCATTATTTGGCCCTCAGTGCAAAAAGCACATCACAAAATACTTTTTTTTTTTTTTGAGGAAACTATATGTAGTAAATAGCTTTGGCATTGTTTTGGTTGTTTTTATTAGTACTATTGTGACTGCCCATTCTTTAGATCTATATTAATACTGGGTTTTTTTAAGGGTTCATATCGTGATTTATTTTCCGTACATTTAAAACACTTCCCTGTGGTCTACATAACATGCAATGGTGGTTTTTTTGGTGTCCCATTCAGTAAAAAACATTTTTACAATTCTAACGGACATTGTGACTTTTGGTATTAGTGTTCCTGAAAAAAAGGAATTAATTTATATCATTAATACACACATACACATTGGCCCCCCCAGAAGCATTGTTTCTCTCAATGTGGCCCCCAAGTCAAAATTTTTGCCCAGCTCTGGCCTAGAATATATACCGTGCAATATATCGGTGAAACTAGCATGATGACATAGGCTCATAACATGCAACATGTGATATTTCAAGCTTGCTTTTGATATAATGTTGATGTTTATTACTTACAGCAGGGATTCTCTAACTGTGGTACGTATGCCACTAGTGGTACATGGGCTCCATCTAGTGGTACGCCAAGGAATCACTTGATTAAAGTACAATGTTTTATTTTCCTATATTAACACACAGTGTAACTATTCAATCTATGTGTAGTGTTACAGAGTCCAAATATATTAAATATACTAGTAAATGAACCCTCTGCCTCATTTTTAATGAATACTTAGGCTTACGACACTACTGTAAATAAAGGCTTGAAATATCTCTCTTTGCATGTAATGATTTTATACCATATAGCTTCATGTTTGAAGTTGAATTGCTGACATGAAAAGACTTGTACGCGATAATTATGAGTTCCACCTGTGTATTGTAAGGACTGAGTGAAAATGTGGTTGGAGGAAAACATGCAACTTTTCCAATTGAATATTCTCTACTGAAGGAGCATCTGTGTGGCAAAATACCTTTGACCACAAACTTAGTCACTGCTCGGCGACATTCGTCGCGGGGTGCTCTGTACAGCCGCGGTTAATGCTAGCGGAAGACGGGAACTGGATCCATTACTGTCTGCCTCAAAGCCAGTCAGAATATGCCTCCTCATAATCCTCTAAATGAGAAGGTCTTCATATCAATTTAACAGGTAGAAGCGCTAACATGATGGGCGGTATTAGAACCTGTTGTATTTACACCAGAGGACTGCTGCTGCCTGGGATTAGATCGGCTCGGTTCAAAAACGCAACATTCATTTATAATTATTGCATTCTGTATGCTCAAATGGTTCAGCATATTGCTGGTATGTCCTCGGCTTGATGAAATAGCTACCTTGGAATTATTACTATACATGGATAATACGCTGAAAATGTTCCCAACTGGTGACGTCACCAATTGGGAACATTCTAAATGGACCATTTGGAGGAATTAGATAGGACGGCAAGATAGTTTTAAAAATATCTCCGCAAAGCCTCCACGCTTTGATTTAAAATTCTTGGGACTTACCGGTATGCAGATCCCAAATGCACAGCAGCAGGTACCAATAGGTAAGAAAAGTATACTGTAGGTATATAGGTCATAAGGCCCCTTTAACATTTTATCTGTCCTTATATAACCCTTGTGTGGTGTTCGGGTCTGGGGGACCAGTTTTCATTTTTTATTAAAATAAAAATTATACAATTAATTATTTTTCAAACTGAGACTCACTGACTTTGGCTCATTTTCTGTGAAGAACATATATCAGAATACATATTTAATGACCACACACCATACACCCCCCCTACACATTTTTATTACATGTAAGATGTCCAGGTCCACTGGAGCCGGCCGGGGCTAATAGGATGTTCCATGTACCACACACACACACACACAGCAGGCCTAAACAGGAGGAGGACAGAGTGTAGGTACACAGAACATCAGAGGGTCAAATGTGCGAGAAAATGAGAGCAGACAGTGTTGACAAACAATGTTGCAACCTTGTGTGGGAACCGCAGGTGCAGAAACACAAAAGAAGAATCCCCGTGGGATGCAAAAACTGGCAGAGAAATTTTCCGTGCAACGTTGATATTGTTGTTACTCAGCCAGTGTGGGTCTGATGGACCCGTTGCATTTTGTGGCTTTTAATGCCTCACAATCAAACACTTTTATGTTAAAATACTGAACAGATGTTTACGTTATCCCAATAAACATCTGTTCGGTATTTTAACATAAAAGTGTTTGATTGTGAGGCATTAAAAGCCACAAAATGCAACGGGTTCATCAGACCCACAAACGCTGACTACTTGACTCAGAAATATTTTTTCATACTAAAACTGCTGCTGCTCATTAGGCTGTTACAAAAATTTTAATAACTATTAAACATTTGACCAATTTTAACCCTTGTGTAATGTTCATATTGTTGTTACTCAGCCAGTGTGGGTCTGATGTACCTGTTGCATTTTGTGGCTTTTAATGCCTCACAATCAAACACTTTTATGTTAAAATACTGAACAGATGTTTACCTTATCCCAATAAACATCTGTTCGGTATTTTAACATAAAAGTGTTTGATTGTGAGACATTAAAAGCCACAAAATGCAACGGGTTCATCAGACCCACAAAAGCTGGCTGAGTAACAACAATATGAACATTACACAAGGGTTAAAATTGGTCAAATGTTTAATAGTTATTAAAATTTTTGTAACAGCCTAATGAGCAGCAGCAGTTTTAGTATGAAAAAATATTTCTGAGTCAAGTAGTCATCTACCGTGTATTGATAGTATTACTGTAATGACCTTCTCACTGGGCTCTCTAAATGAGCTGTGAAGCAGCAGCAGTACGTTCAGAATGCCGCTGCTCAAGTCCTGACTAGAAGCAGGAATTATCACCATATTAGTCCAGTGCACTGGGTTCCTGGCGGTGAATAGACTTTAAAACTGCTCTGTTTGTGTTCAAGTCTTTTCATGGCCTTGTGCCAAAATACATCTCGGACATGTTACAACCATATGAACCACCTCGAGCTCTGAGAATCTCAGGGAGAGGTCTCCTGCTGGAGCCCAGAGTCAGGGCCAAACATGGTGAGACCAGTGACGTGCGGTGAGGTTCATGACTGGTGAGGCACTGACTTCATCACAGTCAGATTTACAAACATATGAACCCTAAAGAGTATATTATTCACCATTTGATTGGCAGCAGTTAACGGGTTATGTTTAAAAGCTCATACCAGCATTCTTCCCTGCTTGGCACTCAGCATCAAGGGTTGGAATTGGCGGTTAAATCACCAACAATTATTCCCGGGCACGGCGCCGCTGCTGCCCACTGCTCCCCTCACATCCCAGGGGGTGAGCAAGGGGATGGGTCAAATGCAGAGGACAAATTTCACCACACCTAGTGTGTGTGTGACAATCATTGGTACTTTAACTTAACTTTAACTTTACACATACAAACTGTAGCACACAAAAAAGCACATTTAATAAAAAAAACGTTATTATGGTCTTACCTTTACTTATAAGTGCGGGAACAGTGGTGTTCGTGTTGGAAGAGTTGTGAATGAATGAAATATGAAATCTGTGCTGCAGTCTGCAGGTGTAGCTAATGTTGTGTGCCAGCAGTCGTTCACGGCTCCTCCGGCGCGAGCAATGTTGTTTTTGCACTTTTTGACTTCTTGTTAAGTGACTTTTTTTGGGTGGATTCGGTCTTGCACGGGGAGGGTTTGGGTGTGGGCTTTGGTTGGTGTGGCGCTCTCGTCGGTGGGTGCAGTCTGCGGCGGAAGTGCATTAACCGGCACCAGGAGGCGGGATTACGCGAGCCTCACACAGTGCGTCTTTGCAGCAGTTTTATGATTGCTCAGCACAAGAAATACGTTACACACATACAGTTGTTGACAAAATACACTGTACATTATATACCTCAGCTAACTAAACTATGGAAATGTATAATATAATTCATATAGCAATACGGTCTTACTGCACAGCAGGCCAGCAGTTAGCCGAGTCCGCAATCCATTGAGAGGCACAATTGAGTGACGTGCCTCAACTGGCTGCTGATCACCGCACCGTCTCTTCTCAGTATTTGAACGGCAAATGTAAAAATTCAGCGATTTTGAATAAAAATAATCTAAAACTGGTGAAGTTAAATGGAAAATAACTTTATAGTATAATCACTGGATACATATAAAAATTGTATTAATTTTTTTTCTTTTTACATTTTTTTTCTTTCCATGATGGCAGGTGAGGCCCCGCCTCACCTGCCTCCAGTGACCGCACGTCACTGGGTGAGACTGTGTTTCATTTTTATGCTCCGAAAATCTGGAATCGTCTTCCAGAAGATGTGAGACAGGCCTCAATGTTGAAAATGTGAAACAAAACGCGGCTTATCAGTGGAGAGTCGTAACTTCTCTTTTTATCAATGAACTGACAATAATATTTAAGTATATTCATATATTCAGTTCACAAATAATTACCTAGTCCACCTGATGTTCCGATGCGTACTATTGTAACATCCGTGCATTGAGCGTAATGCAGGAGTTTTATCAGCTCATGCAACATTGTTGACATAGATGGGATGCCAATTCCATGCTGCAAAAGTCAGACAAGACACTTCTTTAGTTTTCAGTTTTTAGTTTGTGATGCAAATTAGTTTGTACTCACGCTGACAGAGAGTACAGGGCCGACTTTGTACATGGCATAGCGATCTGTTCCCACACATATATTGGGGTAGTTCGATTGGGCGTCTTCAATACCAAGCTCGGTGGCAATGTACTCAATGAACTCTCTCATTCGCTGTGCACTGCCCCCAACACTCACAAACTGCAGGGTAAACAAACACAAGACATGATTACAATGTGCATCGCCCACCCGCCCCGTGCACGTGAATGAATTAAGACCATTCTTACTTTGACATCACCAAACAGAGCAGGAAGGTTGTGCGTTCCTTTTCCCAGGTTAAAGTGGTACAGGAAGTCCTCTTTCATGCCCTGAAGGTAAGGGTTCTGCATAAGAACAGGCCTTGAATAAGAGAAAAAATGGGGGAAAAAAGTATTAGCTTTCAAGCATGTCTGTAACACTTTTAAGAGACACAATTGAATGAAACCAATTACCTTACAATTCAAAAAGTCATGGTAAAGCTTATGTAGAATATAGTGAATGCGCCCAAAAATTAGCAGGAATAAGCATCTCTTATTTAATGCAACCACTTCCCTATGTCTGACGGATTACTGACAATCAAAATGACACATATTAACATATTGACATGAATATAAAACAAATCACAAAACTGCTTCCAGACCACGCCATGGTCATTGTTCGACGATCTGTAGCTACAGGTGCAGACAGATGCTGTGCGGTCATATGAGACACTGTACACTGTCACTCCGGATGAGCAGAACCAAAAACCATAGATGACCTCAAAAGTCAAGGCACTTTTGAGGGCCCAAAACTGCCTCGGGGGACAGAGAACAATATAGAAGGGCTAGATCCGACATCAATAGATGCATCTAGGCTGCGAAAGTGGAGTGGCACCTGAACAACAAAGACTCAGCGCGGGTGTGACAAAGAATCCAAACCGAGGAGCTACAAAAGTTATTCCTCGTCAGCCAACAACCTGGAAGACTTCCCAGCCGAGGAACTCAATCACTTATTTGCTCGTTTCAAGTCATCCAGACCATCCACATTCAAGATGCCCCTCCAACCCTCTAGTTCTCAACTGCCCTTCCTATAAGAATAACAAGTCAGGTAGGCACTTAAGACTATAAACCTGCAAAATGCAGCTAGACCAGATGGTGTATACTGGGCAAGGTGCTTTGGGACTGTGCAGACCAGCTGGCAAGAGTATTGACAGGGATATTCAATGCATCCCTAGCATCCCTAGCACAAGTCCCGCTCTGTCGAAAACTTGTCATGACACAAACAAATATATAGTATTTTTTCAATGTTTGTATTTTTTTGTCATGTCACTCATTGAGACCCACAAGGAAAACAACTCCGAAGACTGTGAGCAAGTTAGCATACAACAGAAGTTATGATGCTACTTTTAAAACAGTTGTCAAATATACATACAGTATATACACACACACACACACATATGTATATATATATATACATATATACCTGCTTTCAAAGCGTCTTGTATTCGTGTCAATAAGGTAGTGGACATAGCTAACAGATATAAGAACTAAATAACTTCTTACGATGTTAACATGAAATTACCCTTCAAAGAATAAATCATTTTAAATTACACGAATACATTGTTGTGGTAAATAATTTGTTGTACATAAAATATAATAATAAATATAATAATACAAATGTCAACGTTTTACTTCATGTGTAACATCTGACCTGCTCGTTTTCATTGTTCTTCATTAAATCCACTCACCCGAAGCAAAACAAACAGCAATATTATATTTTATTTGTTTATCAAACAAATTGTAATGCCCCGCAGTGGAGAAGGAGTGACACAGACAAGGATGCGCTGCTCAATCGCTTTATTAACAAGCGGTAACTTGTTGGTAGTTCCAAACTAACGCCCACACATACACGAGCTGCTGTTAGCCACAACTCACGCTCACACACCCTCTCGCTTCCCAACAACTCTCTCGCGCATGTGCGTTGACAAACCCTTAGAGCAAGGGTGTCAAACTCTGGCCCGCCGTGTAATTTCATTTGGCCCTTGAGGCAATATCAAATTAACACTAGAGCTGGCCCGCCGATTATATACAGCGGAGGTGCCGCGGTAACACCGCATTCACCGCTAATTCTCATATTTGCCAAACCTTCCGGGAGACTCCCAAATTTCAGTGCCCCTCCCGAAAATCTGCCCCGAGTTGTCTCGGGGGGGGGGGGGCTTTTGGGGTTTGGTGATAGCGGGGGGTGTATTTTGTAGCGTCCTGGAAGAGTTAGTGCTGCAAAGGGTTTTGGGTATTTGTTGTGTTGTGTTTATGTTGTGTTATGGTGCGGATGTTCTCCCGAAATGTGTTTGTCATTCTTGTTTGGTGTGGGTTCACAGTGTGGCATATATTTGTAACAGTGTTAAACTTGTTTATACGGCCACCCTCAGTGTAACCTGTATGGCTGTTGATCAAGTATGCATTGCATTCACGTGTGTGTGCGTACAGAAGCCGCACATAGCTTGTGACTGGGCCGGCACGTTGTTAGATTGGATGAAAAGCGGACGTGACGCCAGCTCGTGAGGACGTTAAAGAAAGTGCCTTTAAGGCACGCCCCCAAGACTGTGGTCCGGGTGGAATACGAGAGAATGGTTGCCCTGGGAGATTTTCGTGAGGGGCAATTACATACTTGCCAACCCTCCCGGATTTTCCGGGAGACTCCCGAAATTCAGCGCCTCTCCCGAAAACCTCCCGGGACAAATTTTCTCCCGAAAATCTCCCGAAATTCAGGCGGAGCTGGAGGCCACGCCCCCTCCAGCTCCATGCAGACCTAAGTCCGCTTTCCCACGATATAAACAGTGTGCCTGCCCAAACACATTATAACTGTAGAATGATCGAGGGCGAGTTCTTGGTTTCTTATGTGGGTATATTGTTAGGCAGTTTCATTAACGTCCTCCCAGCGCGGCAACAACACACAACAACAGCAGTTATGATTTTGTCTACCGTAAAGCAGTTCGTCTGCCGTAAACAGCAATGTTGTGACACTCTTAAACAGGACAATACTGCCATCTATAACATCAATAACATATACAGCTTTTAGAGAGTGCAGTGCACAACTGCGCACACAACAAGGAGACGAAGCAGCAGAACGAGGAAGATACAGCCATGGCGACGCCGACGACGAGTAAGATGAAGAAATACGCTTTGTTGCACCTTTCCTGCCTGAGTCCGGCGATTAGTTGCAAATCTTGCTTTATTGATTGCTTGCACACAGTCAATCCAACACAAAACAAACTAGTCCCCGCCCGCACTCACGCTACCGCTCCCTCTCTTCTCTCGCCCACACACTCACTGACGTCACTCACCTCACATGCTCACCTATTAAAGGGCCACACACACACACATATACGCTACTCTCATAACAGCTTGTACGTTCCAAGCCGCAGCTGCGATTGGACCTGGATAGCCTCCGGGAAGAAGTAGTGGACTACCAAGTGCTTGGCACTGAAGATCTTCCTCAGGAAGCAAAGATTGACCGGTTTTGGGCCATGCTAGGGAGAGATGGAAGATTCCAGACTCTAATGCATTTGATGAAAGCACTTTTGTGCGTGCCACACATCAATGCATCATCAGAGAGGGTGTTCAGCATGGTTAGAAAAATAGTGACAGAGAATAGAACAAGGATGGACAATTCAACCCTTCACTCAACAATGAGTAGATGAGTGTTATGTGTGTGTATATGTGTAAATAAATGAACACTGAAATTCAAGTATTTCTTTTATTTATATATACATATATATATATATATAATTAAAAAAAAAAAAAAAAAAATATATATATATATATATATATATATATAGCTAGAATTCACTGAAAGTCAAGTATTTCTTAGATATATATATATATACTGTATATCTATGAAATACTTGACTTGGTGAATTCTAGCTGTAAATATACTCCTCCCCTCTTAACCACGCCCCCCCACCCCTCCCCCCACCTCCCGAAATCAGAGGTCTCAATGTTGGCAAGTATGCAATTATGCTCTACCGCCGTGTGCGCGCAGTTTGCTGAAAAACTCAGTGTACTTGGCGCTGAGTTAAGCCGGCGATTTGGCGACTTTGATGGTCAGAAATGTAGATTTGAACTGTTTAGTAATCCCTTCGCAGTTGATGTGGAAAAAGCACCAATCAACTTCCAAATGGAGCTGATTGAACTCCAGTGTGATCACATGCTGAAGTCAAAGTATGATGCTGTTGGCGCCGCACACTTTCCACAATTCATCCCTGACACAATGCCTCAGCTCCGCACCCAAGCTGCTCAATTGCTCTCAATGTTCGGCAGCACCTATCTATGTGAGCAACTTTTCTCCTCAATGAAGATGACGAAAACGTCTCACAGGATACGTCTGACTGATGAACACCTTCATTCGATAATGAAGGTTGCCTCATCTCAAAGCCTGAGCCCCGACATTAATGAACTAGCATCCAAGAAAAGATGGCAGGTATCTGGCTTGGGCACATCAGATTAGATCAGTGTGTTGCAAACTGAGCAGTTTAAAGTCCTGAATGGTTGGTTTATTCATTGTTATTTTATTTTCACATTTATTAGCCTGTGGAAAAATTAATGTTGATATTTACCTCAGAAGGCTGCAAATAGAAAAGAGGCATTCAATTTTTATTTAAATTGTATTTGATATGCCATTGATATTTTTTAATTATTATTATTATTATTATTATTTATTTCACTATAAATGTATATAAGCCTTGCTTGTTCAATATTCAAAGCAAAACTTGTTTGGGTCCCTATTAAAAGGTTAATTTGTTCAACCTTGGCCTTTGTTCAGTTTTACATTTTGGCCCACTCTGTATTTGAGTTTGACACCCTGCCTTAGAGGCACAGTACATTTACACAAATATCACAGATATTACACTGCCTCCCCCTTTATGAAGCCCCGAGGGGTCAACAAGAAAATTCCTGAACTTTGGCGGTCTACGCCTCTGCCTCTGTGGCCGGCCGGCCATGTTGTGACTCAGTTCCATCAACACGTGGCGCTACCGGCTGAACAGGGACAACAATGGTGGAATCTGGGGAACCTTCATCCACTAACTGTCCAGTGCCATCTGATGAGCCAGGCGCCACCTCAAACTGGGGAACTTCTCTGCCCCTGTAGGGTGCCAAACGGTCTCTATGCAGGACAACCTTTCGGCCCTTAGGGGACATTGCAACTCTATACACTACTTCTCCAAACCTCTCAAGCACCCTACACGGACCGTCCCAATGACTGTCCAACTTGGGAAAACGTCCTTTTTTCCTTTTGGCCGTGTACACCCAGGCCAGCACGTCAGGCCTAAAGTCCCGGCCCTTGCTCCGCATGTCATGGTTCCTCTTTCCAACTGGTCTCGCGCGAAGGTATGTGCCGCCTCCATCCGATCCTGCAGCTTCCGGGCGTACTCCAGTCCCGGTCGATCCTCGGTGCTGCCTGGTGGTCTCCCAAACGCCAACTCAGCAGGTGTCCGGATCTTCCGAGCAAACATCAGCAGGGCAGGGGTGCAGCTTGTGGAACTTTGAACCGCGGAACGGTATGCCATGAGCACTAGTGAAATATGTCAGTCCCAGTCATGCTGACGGTTGGCGGTGAGGATAGCTAGCTGCTGCTGCATGGTGCGGTTAAACCGCTCTACAAGTCCATCACTTTGCGGTTGCAAGGGAGTCGTGCGTGTCTTTTGCATGTACAGTCTTTCACACAGGGCAGCAAAAACCCTGGATTCAAAATTCCTGCCCTGGTCACTGTGGAGGATATCTGCAGTCCTGAAGCGACTGAACATGCCCTCCAATAAAGCATCAGCCACTGTCTCCACTTCTTGGTCCGGCAGTGCGTACGCCACTTGGCAAAAGAATCCACTGCGCAAAGCACATACTTATTTGCTCTGTCTGTTATAGGAAAAGGGTCCATAATGTCCACAGCTACCCTCTTCATGGGTGCCCCAACCCCTTGCTGCTGAAGCTGTGCGTGTGACCAGTCCTGGGGTCCCTTGTAGTCTGCGCACTCATCACAGCGCCAACAGAACCCTCCACGTCCGCCGGTGCTGACCCTAGTAGAACCCTTGGCGCAACCGACGGAGCATCTTTGTGCTGCCAAAATGTCCTGAGCCAGTGCCCCCACGACACGCCTTCAGCACCGCGTCCCTCTGAGTCTTCGGCACCACCACCTGCCATCTCTCCTCCTTCCATGCACGCTGCAGTACGTCGTCCCTGATGCGCAGCACAGCAAACTTACTCCACAGGCCCTTGGTGCCGACTGACAGCCCCATCCCGCCTTCCCAGGGTGGTCTCCTACCACTCTGGACCCATTGTCGCACTGGTTTGAGATTGCTGTCTTCCCTCTGCTTGGCCGCCCATTCTGCAGCGTCCACAGTCTAATCTCCGCGCAACTCCTTCTCTCTGACGTTGCGCCGGTCACAGTAGCTACAGCCATAAATAGCACACAGCCGCCGAGAGAGAGCGTCTGCATTGGCGTGCTGCGTCCCAGCCAGATGACACACGGTAAAGTGGAAGGACTGCAGCTCCTCCAGCCATCGCGTCACCTGACCCTCTGGTTTTCGAAACGACATCAGCCATTGTAGTGCTGCATGGTCTGTTCTGATGGTGAAGGACACGCCACACAAGTAGTACTTGAAATGGCGTACAGCCAACACAACAGCCAACAGTTCATGTCTGGTCACACAGTATCGCCGCTCACTCTTGTTGAAGGTGCGGCTGAAGTAACCTACCACCCGTTCGCCTTCTGGGCCCACCTGCGACAGCACCACCCCCATACCAACATTACTGGCATCCGTATCCAGCACAAAAGGCTTAGCTGGGTCGGGAGTGGTGAGGACAGGAGCATTCATGAGGGCCTTCTTGAGGCTGGAAAATGCCTCCTGACAGTTCGGCGTCCACACGAACATCTTATTTTTTTTGAAGGAGGCCGAACAACGGTGTGCCACTGCAGCAAAATCCCTTCACAAACCGCCGATAATATGAGGCAAGTCCCAAGAAGCTTTTTAGCTGCTTCTGGTCCTTCAGAATCGTCCAGTCTCTGATCTTCTTCTCTAGTGTGCTGATGCCATTCCCATCCACCTTGTGGCCCAGAAACTCCCACCTCACGCCGCATGAAATGGCACTTCTCTGGGTGTAGTTTCAGTCCAGTTGCTGCAATCCTTTCCAGCACCAACCTCAAGGAATCAAGGGCTGACTGAAAAGAACGTCCATGCACGAGGACATCGTCCAAGTAGACCAAGCACTCCTGTCCTGGGAGTACTGCGTTGCAGAGCCCAAAGCTCATGACCTTAAATTGCCAGTGGCCTCTGGTGGTGCAGAACGCTGTCTTCTGTCGTGACTCAGGGGTGAGTGGGAACTGCCAGTATCCACTGCGCAAGTCGAGCGACGAGAACCACGAGGACCCCGACACCAGGTCCAACGTCTAATCGACCCGCGGGAGTGGGTAGCAATCCTTTTTTGTCACCTTATTCAGCGGCCTGTAGTCCACACAGAACCGCAGCCTCGTGCTGTTCCTCCTGGGAAGCATGACCACAGCAGACGCCCACAGACTGTCAGAGGGTTTTATGATCCCCGCCTCGAGCATGGCGTAGACCTCTCTATCAGCCGCCTCCTGCCGGATCATGGGGAGGTGACGGGGGCACACCTTGATTGGCCGCACATCTCCAGTGTCGACATGGTGTTCAACCAGATGGGTGAGACACACCTCATTTTCATTGAGGGCGAAAATGTCCTTAAAGTCCCACAGTGCGTGCCACAGCCGCTCGCGCTGCTCCCCCTCTAGGCCAACGCAGTTCTTTTCTACTGTCCGGTCCTTCCTTGGCCGTTGTTTGTTTGGCGCTACTGTTGTGGACAGGCCGGATGACGTCGGCCCCCCCACTTTGGACTTGATTCTGCAGGGCGAGCGGACTGTGCCCCCATTACTGATGGGGTCCTTCTTGGCTGAAAGCTCCCTGGTTGCCTCTTCCCTCTCTATGGAGTGCCTGACAGCCTCTTTCCAGGTTGTCGGACTGGAGAATGCGGTGTTGATGGACACACCCACAGTCCGTTTAGTGGGAGTGGTCAGCTTTACTTGCTGGCCACTCGGCAGAACGAGCACCGCAGACCCCAGGTCTATGCCACATCTTGTGGCTTTCAAAAAGTCTCGACCAAGTACACACGGGTCGCTCACATCCACCACCCAAGCGGAAAATGTTGCTGACAAGCCTCCGATTATGAAGATAAACGTCGCTCTGCCTTTCATTTGGGCTGTTTCCCCAGTCATTGTCTTTAATCTGGTGAGACTTGGTTCTACAACGGATTCCAACTGGAACAACGTCCGGTCTCACAATCGGGGCTGAAGATCCAGTATCCACCAGGGCTGTGCAGGCCACGTCCCCAATTTGCACGCAAACATGACAAGGGTGCCCCACCTCTGTCCAGCCCACAGTCACAACAGTCTTGTCACTCAACAATCTCGTCACTCGAGGGCTGGTGCTCCCGGTAACTGGCTAAAGGGGTCCGTGTCGTCCGGGCTACACAGACCCTCTCCCGTTTCCCTGCCGGTCCTTCCTATTTGGACAGTGCCGCAGCAGGTGGAGAAGGAGTGACACAGACGAGGATGCGCTGCTCAATCTCATTAACAACCGGTAACTTGTTGGTAGTTCCAAAGAAACGCACACACATACACGAGCTGCTGTTAGCCACAACTCACGCTCACACACCCTCTTGCTTCCCGCCAGCTCTCTCGCGCACGCGCGTTCAAAAACCCTTGGAGGGCTGTTAGGAAGCGAGAGGGTGTGTGAGCGTGAGTTGTGGCTAACAGCAGCTCGTGTATGTGTGTGCGTTACTTTGGAACTACCAACAAGTTACCGCTTGTTAATAAGGAGATTGAGCAGCACATCCTCGTCTATGTCACTCCTTCTCCACTGCGAGGCATTACATTAGTGTCAGAAGTGTTTTGGTTTCAACCCGCTGGAAACCATAAAAAAGGTTATTGAAGAGATCTCAGGACCATTAATGTATATTAGTAACCCATCATTTCAAACAGGTAAATTTCCAAACAAAATGAAAATAGCTAAAGTTGCACTAATTTATAAGACTGGAGACAAACACCAATTTACAAATTAAAGACCTGTTTCTTTACTTCCACAATTTTCTAAAATCATTGAAAAACTGTTCAATAACAGATTAGAGAGTTTCACAAACAAAAATAGAATACTCGAAGAGAACCAATATGGATACAGAGCTCATGTTTCAACTTCAATGGCTTTAATTAAAATTACAGAAGAAATTAACAATGCAATAGATAGTAAAAAATGTGTGGCAGCAGTCTAGCATTTGACACAATTAATCGCAATATTTTAATCAAAAAACTAGACCGATTTGGCATCAGAGGGTTAGTCTTAAACTGGATAAGAAGTTATTTAACGAACAGGAAACAATACGTGAAGCTAGGCGAACACACATCTACAACGTTAAATATATCCTGTGGTGTACCTCGGGGATCAATACTAGGACCAAAATTATTCAATCTTTATATAAATGACATTTGTAAAGTTACAAAAGCTTTAAAGTTAATATTATTTGCGTACCAAAAATCACTTCATATTCTCTACTGCTGCCCTGTGATGAGATGGCGACTTGTCCAGGGTGTACCCCGCCTTCCGCCCGATTGTAGCTGAGATAGGCTCCAGCGACCCCCGCCACCCCGAAGGGATTAAGCGGTAGAAAATGGATGGATGGATTCTCTACTGCTCACTAGTGTTACCACATCTGAGTTACTGTGTAGAAATATGGGGAAATGACTACAAAAGTACAATTCATTCATTAAAGGTGTTACAAAAAAGATCAGTTAGAATAATACATAATGTTGGATGTAGAGAACATACAACCCTTTATTTATTGAATCAAAAATACTGAAATTCCACGACATAGTGAATTTGCAAACAGCTAAAATTATACACAAAGCAAACTATAACCTGCTACCCAAGAATATACAACAATTCTCAAAAAAAGAGGACAAATATAATCTTCAAGAAAAATGTAATTTAAAACATTTGTATGCACGTACAACACTTAAATCCAAAAAGTAATAAAAGTAGTTCACTACATCAAGTTTAAAAATGCCAGACTTCTTTCTGAGCAGGAAATAAATCTGCCGACAGCAATACAGCTAGGCCTGCTCGAGATGAATGTAAAAAACAAAGAACTTTTGCTTCATAAATTCATATTTTGAAGCTTTTAGTAAACTTGATTTAGACGCCCTCGGTCCTCCCGTCTTCTACCTGCATGTCCAAGTCTCGTAAAGCTGCTTTCGGGTAAACTTGTTGTAAGCTCCGCCCACCATGTCAATTCACTGCCATTTATTTGAAACGGTCAAAAAGAAAAAGCGAAACCAAAAAACAAACAAAACCGTCAAAAAAGAGAAGCGAATGTGGGAAAAAAAGTTGAAAATAAAAATCTGTGAAACACAGAAAAAAAGTGTACCAAAATACGAATAATGGCATCAAAAATTTGTCATGATACAAAAAAACATCCACCAAAAATATGGACTCCCCAGGCAACTTTGCCAGGATCCTCTTTGTGGACTTCAGCTCCACCTTCAACTCCCTACAGAAGCACCTACTGATCCGGAAACTACACCATCTAAACATCCCCCCTCAGCTGATCCGCTTCACCCACAACTTCCTCACCGACCGACTGCAAGCAGTAAGGGTGGGCTCAACTACATCCCCGGTGCTTACCATCAACACCGGGGTCCCACAGGTATGTGTGTTGAGCCCTTTCCTGTACACACTCTACACCAATGACTGCCGTAGCATCTCACCCACCACAACATACTTAAAATACTCAGATGACAGCCATTTTTGCACTCCTCTCCAACAGTCAATCCATCCTGGACTATCATAATAGTCAAACATTTCACAGATAACACAGTCAAACATTACACAGAGTCATGCACAGCCAGTTATCTGGAAATCAATGTCAATAAAACAGAAGAAATATGGTTTTATTTTATATGGTTCCCCCCACACGCATTACAAACACAGCAGCTAAAATCATCGGCCTACCCACACCCAACATCTCAGATCTAAACCACAAGTCCATCATTCGACTGGCAAACACAATAGTCCAGGATATGACTCACCCACTACACCAATACATAATCCCACTACCATCAGGGCGCAGGTACAGAACTATCAAATTCCGGAGGGCCCACCTCGGGAAAAGCCTTATCCCTGCAGCTATAGCCGCCCTAAACAGCAGGCCCGGCCGACCAGACAAGCCTGTAAATGTGTTGGTCATGTATGATGTATTTTTGTTATTTTTGTTTGTGATGTGTAATGTCTACTGTTTAAATGTACGGCAGTGAAAATGAATTTTCCCAACGGGGACCAATAAATCTAAATCAAATCAAATAAAAAATATAGTATTTTTTCAATGTTTGTATTTATTTGTTGCCAAAACTTGATATTTTTTCCATGTCACTCATTGAGACCCACAAGGAAAAAGAACTTCAAAGACTGTGAGCAAAAGTTATGATGCTACTTTTAAGACAATTGTCAATTATACATACATACATACATACATATATATATACATACACATATATATATATATATATATATATATATACATACACATATATATATATATATATATATACATACACATATATATATATATATATATATATATATATATATATATATATATATATATATATATATATATATATACAGATTGCAATACGGACCATGCCCTTGTGAGCGCCAAAGTGCCCTAAACAGCAGGCCCGGCCGACCAGACAAGCCTGTAAATGTTTTGGTCATGTATGATGTATTTTTGTTATTTTTGTTTGTGATGTGTAATGTCTACTGTTTAAATGTACGGCAGTGAAAATGAATTTTCCCAACAGGGACCAATAAATCTAAATCAAATCAAATAAAAAATATAGTATTTTTTCAATGTTTGTATTTATTTGTTGCCAAAACTTGATATTTTTTCCATGTCACTCATTGAGACCCACAAGGAAAAAGAACTTCAAAGACTGTGAGCAAAAGTTATGATGCTACTTTTAAGACAATTGTCAATTATACATACATACATACATACATATATATATACATACACATATATATATATATATATATATATATATATATACATATACAGATTGCAATACGGACCATGCCCTTGTGAGCGCCAAAGTGCGCCTTCAGCCCCGTAAAATTCACCGCTCCAAGGCAAAGAGTCATGCCTGCATTGACACATCAAAGATGTCAATTTTCATGCAAGGTGGATGATTATGTATCAACCCTGGACCAAGCTCTTCAAAACCTGCCGGAGCATGATGCTACAGCAAAATGAAACGCCATGAAAGAAGCAATTTACAATATAGCTATTTCTACTTTTGGGAAGAAGGAAAGAACTAGTCGCGACTGGTTTAATGCCTATCTACCAATCATGGAACCAGCAATTGAGGCCAAACGCAAAGCATTTTTGGCATACAAGAGATGTCCAAATGCTCAGTCACTTGCAACACTCAAGAGTATTCGTTGGTCCACACAGCGCATTGCCAGACAGTGTGCAAACAACTATTGGCAGCAGCTCTGCGAAGATATCCAGATGAGTGCTGAATCTGGTAACAATCGTGGCATGTACAACGGTATCAAGAAAGCAGGAGGACCTGCTGTAAATCGGACTACTCCAATTAAATCTCGGATAGGGGAGAAGATTACCAATCGTGAAGAACAGATGGTCAGATGGGTCGAGCACTACTCAGAACTATACAGCCGTGAAACAACTATCTCTGATGCTGCTCTAAATGATACGAAGGAGCTACCAATCATGAATGAACTAGACGAAGTGCCTACAATGGTAGAGCTTAAAAAAGCTATTGATTCACTTCCATCTGACAAAGCACCAGGTAACGATAACATTCCATCTGAAGCTATCAAGCAAGGAAAGCCTGCCCTACTTAAACCGCTGTACAAATTACTGTCTTTGCTGGGAGGAAGAAGGAGTACCTCAGGACATGCGTGATGCCACTATTGTGACACTTTATAAGAAAAAAGGGGACCGCAGTGACTACAATAGCTATAGTGGAATTTGTCTCTTGAACATCGTTGGAAAGGTGTATGCACGCATAATCCTAAACAGGCTACAGATACTGTACTTGCAGATCGTATCTATCCTGAACCCCAATGTGGTTTCAGGGCTGGAAGATCGACGACTGACATGATATTTTCAGTCCGGCAGATTCAAGAGAAGAGTAGAGAACAAGGTCAATCTCTTTACATGATGTTCATAGATCCAACTAAGGCTTTCGATCTTGTCAGCAGGAAGGGCCTATTCAAGCTTCTACAAAAGATTGGATGTCCTCCAAAACTACTCATCATGATGATCTCTTTCCATTCCAACATGAAGGGAACCGTCTTGTATGATGGATCTTGTTCGGACTCCTTCTCTATCAACAGTGGTGTTAAGCAGGGCTGTGTCTTAACACCAACTCTTTTTGGAATATTCTTCTCTATACTCCTGTCCTATGCTTTTGACACATCCATTGAGGGTGTCTATCTACACACACGGTCTGACGGCAAATTGTTCTATCTGGCAAGATTACGTGCGAAGACCAAAAGGAGGTCAGAGTTAATCCGAGAGATGCTTTTTTCAGACGATGCTGCGCTTGTTACCAACACCAAAGAAACCTTACAACGTCTAATTGACTGTTTTGTGAATGCTTGTGAACAGTTTGGACTTACAGTTAGCCTGCAGAAAACCAATGTTAGCGTTCAAGGTGCTGCAAATCCTGCTATCAAGATGAATGGTGTCACTTTAGAAGTAGTAGATCATTTTATATACCTAGGCTCAACAATCAGCAATAGACTCTCGCTTGATGTTGAACTTGACAGGAGGCTCGGAAAGGCAAATACCATCATGGCTAAACTAGCAAAACGAGTATGGGAAAACAACGCTCTTACTCAACATACAAAGATCCGAGTTTATCAGGCCTGCGTTCTCAGCACATTACTCTACGGAAGCGAGACCTGGACTACTTACATGAGACAAGAGCGTCGACTTAACGTTTTCCACATGCGGTGCATCAAACGTATCCTTGGTATTAGCTGGCAGGACTATATTCCACACAGTGTTGTTCTTCAGCGGGCTAATATCCATAGCATGAACTGTCTGCTTAGCCAGCGCCGTCTTCGGTGGCTGGGACATGTTCGGCGGATGGAGGACGGACGGCTTCCCAAGGACATTATGTATGGACAACTGGCTGCTGGTTCCAGACGTGTTGGTCGTCCCTCCCCCTGGTTCAAGGACGCATGCAAGAGAGATCTGAAGGCGTGTAATATTCCTCTAGGCAGCTGGGAGATACAGGCAGAAAACCGAAATGTCTGGCGTCAAGCGGTTAGACGGGGTTTTGCAGAGGCTGATTTGAAGAGAGGCCAGCTCGCAGAGGAGAAGAGACACAGGAGGAAACGTACTGCAAATACCATCGCACAGCAGGAGCGAGACAAAGTCTCTACACATGCTTGCACTAAGTGTAACAGGGACTGTCACTCAAGAATTGGCTTGTACAGCCATGCTAGGCGTTGTCAACAAACATGAATGTACCGTATCAACAAAACATCAAGTTAAAATGTGAAAATTATAATTAAATAAGTGCATTGTATAATTAAAACACTCATTATAACTGAAAAGATATTACTAATAATTGACTAAAATAGGATGACAAAACTATTTAAATAAAAACAATAAACTATTAATAATTAAAGTACCATTACAAAATAAAAAATAAAATCCATCCATCCATCCATCCATCCATCTTCTTCCGCTTATCCGAGGTCGGGTCACGGGGGCAGCAGCCTAAGCAGGGAAGCCCAGACTTCCCTCTCCCCAGCCATTTCGTCCAGCTCTTCCCGGGGGATCCCGAGGCGTTCCCAGGCCAGCCGGGAGACATAGTCTTCCCAACGTGATCTAGGTCTTCCCCGTGGCCTCCTACCGGTCGGACGTGCCCTAAACACCTCCCTAGGGAGGCGTTCGGGTGGCATCCTGACCAGATGCACAAACCACCTCATCTGGCTCCTCTCGATGTGGAGGAACAGCGGCTTTACTTTGAGCTCCCCCCGGATGACAGAGCTTCTCACCCTATCTCTAAGGGAGGGCCCCGCCACCCGGCGGAGGAAAGTCATTTCGGCCGCTTGTACCCGTGATCTTGTCCTTTCGGTCATAACCCAAAGCTCATGACCATAGGTGAGGATGGGAACGTAGATTGACCGGTAAATTGAGAGCTTTGCCTTACGGCTCAGCTCCTTCTTCACCACAACGGATCGATACAGCGTCCGCATTACTGAAGACGCCGCACCGATCCGCCTGTCGATCTCACAATCCACTCTTCCCTCACTCGTGAACAAGACTCCGAGATACTTGAACTCCTCCACTTGGGGCAAGATCTCCTCCCCAACCCGAAGATGGCACTCCACCCTTTTCCGGGCGAGAACCATGGACTCTGACTTGGAGGTGCTGATTCTCATCCCAGTCGCTTCACACTCGACTGCGAACCGATCCAGTGAGAGCTGAAGATCCTGGCCAGATGAAGCCATCAGGACCACATCATCTGCAAAAAGCAGAGACCTAGGGTCTGTCTTCTTTTTTTTCTCTTTCTATCCCCTCCTGCTCCAGCCCGGCTGCACTAAATGATAATATAAATACATTTAATAAAGTCAAATACAAATAAGGCAACAAGAGAAGTATCCTACACTTCTCTTTTGTAAAGTAAATCTTTACAGCCGACATAGGCATCTACATCAACTATATGATTTGCCTGAGAAGCTGGACAGGACACCAAAAAATAAAAAATAAATAAATAAATAAAATAAAATAAAAGCAGAGACCTAATCCTGCAGCCACCTAACCAGATCCCCTCAACGCCTTGACTGCGCCTAGAAATTCTGTCCATAAAAGTTATGAACAGACTCGGTGACAAAAGGCAGCCTTGGCGGAGTCCAACCCTCACTGGAAACGTGTCCGATTTACTGCCAGCAATGCGGACCAAGCTCTGACACTGATCATACAGGGAGCGGACCGCCACAATCAGACAGTCCGATACCCCATACTCTCTGAGCACTCCCCACAGGACTTCCCGAGGGACACGGTCGAATGCCTTCTTTAAGTCCACAAAGCACATGTAGACTGGTTGGGCAAACTCCCATGCACCCTCAAGGACCCTGCCGAGAGTATAGAGCTGGTCCATAGTTCCACGACCAGGACGAAAACCACACTGTTCCTCCTGAATCCGAGGTTCGACTATCCGGCGTAGCCTCCTCTCCAGTACACCTGAATAGACCTTACCGGGAAGACTGAGGAGTGTGATCCCACAATAGGTAGAACACACCCTCCGGTTCCCCTTTTTAAAGAGAGGGACCACCACCCCGGTCTGCCAATCCAGAGGTACCGCCCCCGATGTCCACGCGATGCTGCAGAGTCTTGTCAACCAAGACAGCCCCACAGCATCCAGAGCCTTAAGGAACTCCGGGCGGATCTCATCTACCCCCGGGGCCTTGCCACCGAGGAGCTTTTTAACTACCTCAGCAACCTCAGCCTCAGAAATAGGAGAGCCCACCACAGATTCCCCTGGCACTGCTTCCTCATAGGACATGTTGGTGGGATTAAGGAAGTCTTCGAAGTATTCCCTCCACCGATCCACAACATCCGCAGTCGAGGTCAGCAGAACATCATCCTTACCATACACGGTGTTGATAGTGCACTGCTTCCCCTTCCTGAGGCGGCGGATGGTGGTCCAGAATCGCTTCGAAGCCGTTTTCCATGGCTTCCCCGAACTCCTCCCATGTCCAAGTTTTTGCCTCCACGACCGCTGAAGCCGCACACCGCTTGGCCTGTCAGTACCTGTCCGCTGCCTCAGGAGTCCTATGAGCCAAAAGAACCCGATAGGACTCCTTCTTCAGCTTGACGGCATCCCTCACCGCCGGTGTCCGCCAACGGGTTCTAGGATTACCGCCACGACAGGCACCAACTACCTTTCAGCCACAGCTCCAATCAGCCGCCTCGACAATAGAGGTGCGGAACATGGTCCACTCGGACTCAATGTCCAGCACCTCCCTCGTGACATGTTCAAAGTTCTTCCGGAGGTGGGAATTGAAACTCTCTCTGACAGGAGACTCTGCTAGACGTTCCCAGCAAACCCTCACAATGCGTTTGGGCCTGCCAGGTCTGTCCGGCATCCTCCCCCACCATCGCAGCCAACTCACCACCAGGTGGTGATCGGTAGAA
>NC_084551.2:37260000-37267500 GCF_033978685.3 Nerophis lumbriciformis | reverse complement strand
TTTCCTTGTTCTTCATTAAATCCATCTGTGTCGGAAACAGGGAATCCACTCACCCGAAGCAATAGAAACAGCAATCTAAAAAATGTTTATCAAACTTTTTTTTTTTTTTTTTTTACAATGTCAAGCTATTACTATACTCAGAACACCAAACAGTAAGCTGAATGTAAGCAATAAAAACGCATTTTCAAAAGGTATAAAACAAAGCTGTTGTTTCCCCAGTCAAACAATGGTAACGTGAATGCATCGCTAACCCGGATGTTTACCTCAGAAGGTCGGGGAAAGTTCGCTGACCTTTCCAATATGCCGACACCTCACATAAACATCAAGGAACGCTGTACTGATGTTTTGATTAGCCTGTTATGTAAAATGTATTGTTTGTCTTTACATCAGCTACACTTACACTCACCCACCGCGTATCCGCTTCATTCGTGTTAAATATGCAATATAACAAGACTCCTTTATAAACAGTATCGCCAGGTTGAGGCAAAACGTAAACATGACAAAACATTTGTATTTCCAGACAGTAAAGGTAAAAGAGCACCAAACCTTCTATTGCTGGATAAAACAAGTATGCCGGGCGACGTGTTTCATGTTTTGTTAAACTTTGTCTTTGAAGAACCCTTTGTGACGTTTTTAAAGCGTGTTGTCTTTTGATCATATATTTCAAACATACAATAATGTGCTGTGATCTTCTCAAGCGTTATTGTTTGTCGTGTTTTACATAATTTTGAAAAAATCAAATATACTTGTACTGTTTTGTTTGTGTGTCACTTCAAATTCAATTTATTTCAAATGCCCCTTAAAAAAAGAATTCCTGAGAATAACATTTTTACCATTTACCCAGAATTTAGAAAATCTCTTATTCCACCGAAATTACTCGTTAAAAAACATTTCTATGTCGACTATGGCGGTTGATTTGTGTCGTTATTACGAAAGCTCTTGTTTTACACTGAATTTGTGTAAGTTAATTTTTTTTACATCAAATTATGTTAAAAAGCTAATTATTTCATACAATTTTCATTTCATTTACTGAAAGTGGGTCTTGAGTTTTGAAGCAACATCTCTGCACTGAACTTTAAAACATTGTATTTTAACAAACAACATTTTGATCACACACATTTTGCTCACAAACTTAATTTAGATTACATAAAAAAAATATTTTTATTTAAATTACTTTTTTTTTTTAATGTGGGCAAAATGTGTTTAAAAACTCAAGTTTGTTACTTTTTAAACTCAAATGCTGCTCACAATTTTTTATTTACTTTTAAAAAAATGGGGAGCAACATTTGTGTTTAGAAATTAAGTTTCTCACTTTTAAAGACACAATGTTTGGTCAGATTCATTTAATTTAAATAAAAAATATATTAAATTTAAAAGAAAATTGTGAGCAAAATGTGTGTTTGAGAAATGCAGTTTGTTAAAATAGACTGTCTTGAAATTCAATGTAAAAAAAAAAATCTGTGCATAAATAGTTTTAAAACTCAAAACCCACTTACGGTAAATTCAATTAAATGAATATGTAATGAAACTGCCATCATAAATCGATGTAAAAAAAAATGCAGGTCACAAAATATAAATGCAAAAAATCCAGTCAAAAAAAGCTTTCGTATAATAAGACAAATTAACTTCCATACCGGCAGCACGGTGGAGGGGGGTTAGTGCATCTGCCTCACAATGCGAAGATCCTGAGTAGTCTTGGGTTCAATCCCGGGCTCGGGATCTTTCTGTGTGGAGTTTGCATGTTCTCCCCGTGACTGCGTGGGTTCCCTCCGGGTACTCCGGCTTCCTCCCACCTCCAAAGACATGCACCTGGGGATAAGTTGATTGGCAACACTAAATTGGCCCTAGTGTATGAATGCGAGTGTGAATGTTGTCTGTCTATCTGTGTTGGCCCTGCGATGAGGTGGCGACTTGTCCAGGGTGTACACCGCCTTCCGCCCGATTGTAGCTGAGGTAGGCTCCAGCGCCCCCCGCGACCCCAAAAAGGGAATAAGCGGTAGAAAATGGATGGATGGATGGAACTTCCATACCAGACACCTTTCCTGGGAAGAATACCTAAAAATTGTCATAAAGTAAAACCTTGTTCATCACTGTTAATTGGTTTTAGACATCCATCCATCCATTTTCTACCGCTTGTCCCTTACAGGGCCGCGGGTGGTGCTGGAGCCTATCTCAATGGTAAACGAATTTCCGCAAAGTACGGATTATTTATTAAACGACTATTTTAATAGCTGGAACATAAAAGACCTGTTTACAACTATGTAAAGGTTTGTTGTTGTTTTTTTAAATCATTATGAGAGTCCTCTAGATATGAAATAATAGCCACCTTTACGTTTGTTTAATCAAATATAGTAATGCTGCCTGACGTGCCTAAGGCTGAGCCAATCAGTAGCCTCGATACTGAACAGGTTGGTTTGGTCTCATCTAGTGGCCAATACTACTGTATTGATGTTTTAGTTCATTTGGCCATTGTATTGTATGTTTGAAAGTCCTTAAATTTAACACAAAAATACGTTGAATACGCTTTTAAAAAATAATTTATGCCATCAATTAAACTAACAACGAAACTAATTCAACCCAATAATTATTGTCTCTGATCCTGGTCAATGTGTCACACCAATGATGACCACTAAAGAATGAAGGTTACGGCAAGCAGAATATTTTTGTATTTAAACTATTTCCCTGAACTCATTAAGGCTATAAAATTGGTTTTAACCGACTAATCAAACAGACTAATTACTAAAGTAATCAAAAGCTGTAGCCTTATTTAAAGGGGTCATACTGTGATAATTTTTTTTACACATTTAAAACACTTCCTTGTGGTCTACATAACATGTAATGGTGATTCTTTGGTCAAAATGCTGCATATTTCATGTTTTACAGAACATCTCTAAGCCGCTTTCTGACAGTCTCTTCAGCATGCGCCGTTTTGTAGGCGTCTTATTTACGTGCCTCCACTTTAAATGCGCCAACTCCCTGCCAGCCATGTTGTAGTTTTAAGCACTTCCATGTGTAGTCTACTGACAGATATAAGAACTATACGCTACTTTGTGTTAGAAATGGCAACAGCGGAAGATGCATGTGCATGTACAAGCCAGTCTGTCCCACAACAAGAGGATATCGAAAAAGAAGGAACTTACTGACTAAACAACGGACTACAATGGAGGACTTGCGCAAAGCACTTTCGGTAAATCGCTACCATACATGGAGTTACCTGCTGACGTCACTAATGGGGAAAATTCCAGCCGGCTCGTTTCCAGGTGTTCTGTCAAAAAATGCTACCGAACGCTAAGGAGCGTACGCATGCGCATGAGCGCTAAATGTTATTTTGAGTTAAATACCCAACAAAATGAGCTACTTCGTGTGGATAAAGAGTTGACTTTGTCACTGGCTCCACAAGTAAGGAATAATCTAAAGCAGTGGTCCCCAACCTTTTTGTAACTGTGGACCGGTCAACGCTTGAAAATTTGTTAATTTTTTGTCATAAAAAAATACAATCATGCGTGCTTACGGACTGTATCCCTGCAGACTATATTGCTATATATTGATATATAATGTAGGAACCAGAAATATTAATAACAGAAAGAAACATCCCTTTTGTGTGAATGAGTGTAAATGGGGGAGGGAGGTTTTTGGGGTTGGTGCACTAATTGTAAGTGTATCTTGTGTTTTTTATGTTGATTTAATAAATATAAAAAAATATATAAAAAATGGTTTTATTTATTTATTTTTTATTTCTTGTGCGGCCCGGTACCAATCGATCCACGGACCGGTGGTTGGGAACCACTGATCTAAAGTATATTTCTGTCATAGTGTCTTCTGAGTTCTGACCAGTAAGAATGTAGACAATTATAGTGTGTGAAAGTTCACTTTAACGCTAATAATGGTAGCCTACATTTTTGTTTTAATCACTGTTCAAACAGGATAGCAATTTCAGTGAAAACAAAAGTTACGTGTTCACCGAAGAACTACAACAATAAAAGTCGTGCCAAACTACCGAACGGTAGAGAGAGCATTATTTGATGGCTAGATATACCTATCAGAATGTGCTACCTCAATATCATATGATGAATAATAGCTATTCTACAGTGGGAGCATTATTTGATATATAAATCTCTTAGTCGAGAAAGGGACTAGCGGTAGAAAATGGATGGATGGAAACTTAAGGTATCATTTCTTGACGCGGTAGCGTAAATTGATGAACACCGCTATCTATTTATGTGACTTAGCTTTTTTCCGACGATGCAGCTCATTTCAACAAAACACCATAAGTATGAAGGAAGGCATGATTGTATTATGAATATCTCCGCGATCCCTCCATGGTTTGATTTCAAATTTTCGGGACTTATGCATATCCCAAATACACAATAACAGGTATCAATAGGTAATAAAAGTTGGTTTTGCATAATAGGTTCCCTTCTTTCTAAAGACTCAAATCAAAACTCAGAAAGATTTAATTAATCCCTTATTGCTATATTTGGACATGTCTTCTTTTCTACACCATAGCTTTTCAAACTGTGCTACAATTAACACTTGTGGTACTTTTTACTGGCACTCAGCAATACCACATATTCAAAAAAATATACAGCATATATATTAAATAAATATAGATATTAAATAATAGTATACATTTTATGGTTATATATAAAATATATACAATTTCAAATCAAATTGTAATTTTTTTGAAGTGGTACAGGTACTTTTGTGCAAAAATAACCATATACAAACATATGATGGAGATGTTTAAATTCCAAATCAAGGGGAAACATCAACACAAAATTCTTAACAATAGAACACATAAAATATTAACACAAAAGTCAGGTCAAAATGCAGACAAAAAGGACAATACTCAATACTAGTTGGAATAATTAGTCAGTAAAACTACTTACTCTGGGTGGTCAATAAAATAAATTTGAGAAGAAACGTAAACAATAAAGCAGGACAACGTGACCAGAAAAACAGTTGATTAAAAAGTATGTCGTTCTGCAATCCTGAAACAAACCATGACAGTTGTTACAAAGTCAACTGATAAAAATGTTTTACTATAAAACCAGCCAAACAAGCTTGGAAATAAAGATACACACACACACACACACACACACACACACACACACACACATGTCGTGACAATTTGCAATGTGCATACAATTAACTCACACTGGGGCTTTGCCAACATTCCAGCTGGTTTCATTTGACAGCGGATATCCTGCAGCTCTCTGGTAACACAGCATCATATGGATATTCAATCTATAACCATTTTGGAACCCACAATTCTTTTCTGAGGTGACTTACTGCCTTGGGTAAGACTATAGGGTGATCTGGTAAGAATTCTGGCTTCTTCTTCGCTGCAGGACAACTCGCCATAGCGATTAAAAAATCTCTAGAGTATGATATTATCTCTGCAATAAAGTGTTTAATGAATGAATGAATAAATATACGTACACACACACATATTATATATATATATATATATATATATATATATATATATATATATATATATATATATTAGGACTGCAACTAACAACTAATTTGATAATCGATTAATCTGTCGATTATTACTTCGATTAATCAATTAATAATCGGATAAAAGAGACATACATTTCTATCCTTTCCAGTATTTTATTTTAAAATAACAGCATACTGGCACTATACTTATTTTGATTATTGTTTCTCAGCTGTTTGTAAATGTTGCAGTTTTTAAATAAAGGTTTATAAAAAAAATAAAGTATCCTCTGCGCATGCGCATAGCATAGATCCAACGAATCGATGACTAAATTAATCGCCAACTATTTTTATAATCGATTAGTTGTTGCAACCCTAATATATATATATATATATATACAGCGTATACATACATATATATATTTATATACATATATATACAGACACACACACACATATATGTATATATATATACACACATATATATACACACACAAACATACATACACACACATATATACACACATACACATTTTTACATATATACACATAAATATACATACAGTCACGATCAAATATTTACATACACTTGTAAAGAACATAATGTCATGGCTGTCTTGAGTTTCCAATACTTTCTATAGCTCTTATTTTTTTTGTGATAGAGTGATTGGAGCACATACTTGTTCACAAAAAACATTCATGAAGTTTGGTTCTTTTATGAATTTTTCTATAGGTCTACTGAAAATGTGACCAAATCTGCTGGGTCAAAAGTATACATACAGCAATGTTAATATTTGGTTACATGTCCCTTGGCAAGTTTCACTGCAATAAGGCGCTTTTGGTAGCCATCCACAAGCTTCTGGCAAGCTTGTGGTTGAAGTTTTGACCACATTTTCAGTAGACCCATAATAAATTCATAAAAGAACAAAACTTCATGAATGTTTTTTGTGAACAACAAGTATGTGCTCCAATCACTCTATCACAAAAAAATAAGAGTAGTAGAAATTATTGGAAACTCAAGACAGCCATGACATTATGTTCTTTACAAGTGTATGTAAACTTTTGATCACGACTGTATATACAAAACCTGTAAAGTTGGCACGTTGTGTAAATCGTAAATAAAAACATAATACAATGATTTGCAAATCCTTTTCAACCTATATTCAATTAAATACACTACAAAGACAAGATAATTAACAATCGAACTGGTAAACTTTGTTATTTTTGCAAATATCAGCTTACTTGAAATTTGATGCCTGCAACGTGTTTAAAAAAAGCTGGCACAAGTGGCAAAAAAGACTGAGAAAGTTGAGGAACATCAGTAGAAGCATTAAAACTCATTTGTATACGTTAGCCTTTAAATAGACCCCCTTTTAGACCAGCTGATCTGCCGTCTCTTTTCTGCTCTGCCCCCCTCTCCTGCGTGGAGTGAAGTGAAGTGAATTATATTTTATATAGCGTTTTTCTCTAGTGACTCAAAGCGCTTTACAGAGTGAAACCTATTATGTAAGTTACATTTTTAAACCAGTGTGGGTGGCACTGGGTGCCAGTGGGTGAAGTGTCTTGCCCAAGGACACAACAGCTGTGACTAGGATGGCAGCAGTGGGGATCGAACATGGAACCCTCAGGTTGCTGGCACGGACGCTCTACCAATCGAGCTACGCTGGAGAGGTTGTTAGGTGACCATATCTGAGGCGCTAGCTGTTCAAAGTCAGGACCAGGGGTGGACCACTCATCTGTGCATCAGTTGGTCTGCGCTGCTGACTTGTCTCCCCTGCTGGCCCCACTATGGACTGGACTCTCACCTCGATCCACTCGACGCCCATTGCACCGTTCGCCGGGGGGGCAGGGGGGGGGGGTCGCCACTTTGTGACCAAATGTGTGAGCAAATTGTCGAACGGTTTAAGAACATTTCTCAACGAGCTATTGCAAGGAATTTAGGGATTTCACCATCTACGGTCCGTAATATCATCGAAAGGTTCAGAGAATCTGGAGAAATCACTGCACGTAAGTGGCAAGGCCGACTGGTTAAAGTCATTTAGCAATTCCAATGCA